>NW_026865259.1:0-27301 GCF_026571515.1 Ruditapes philippinarum
ATCCCAACACTATGAAGAGTTGAGAATTGAGTACCGGTCAAGCCGGTGCTTGAGGGCATGAGGGATGTTGCACTTATTCATTATCCCGCATGTACAAACTCAGTCAAACTGAGTCTGCAATTTTCATGTAATTTTATGTGATTAATGCTTCCGAGGTTGAGATTTTCAAAGTAAATATTTAATATGGTAATGTAATTTAATTTCCATGCTTTGTAATGGAAACTAATCAAATTTAAGGAAAACTATGCGACTCTTTTTTATTTTTAGAAATGTTAGGTGGACTTTTTAAAGGCACATTATTTCTCTGAAACAAATATTTTTTTAAGAAAGGCCATACATGAGTTTTATAACCTTGGTCCTCCTCTTACAACAAAAGGTTATCCGTCCGAATTTCATTTGGAATGTGTCTCAAACATTCATGTTGGAGAATATCAGGAAAGTATCTGAACCCATCCGATATTCCCTACTTAGTTATTCACCAACTTCCAACTTTGCAACATTTTCAATTTATTTTGCCTTTTTGGACTTTCTTTAGGGATTCTTATTTTCTCTAATTTATAGCCACATCAGCGTTGTTTGTGCCGTGTGGAGACTGTAAAATGTCGCCCCGTTCATTCAATTAGAGATGTTATATTTCCGATCCTTAAAGATCGTTCAGCACGGCAATATTGGTGTGTTTGTGGTGCTTTTAGTTTTCACCTTTCGACATTTTTCTAGTTGGGTGGTTCCTTTATTCCTACTTCAATAATTCTGAATCACCCTTAGGATATGTTGCCTGATTTTTAAATGTGTCTTTTGACGTCTTATCTGTAATATGCAGGCTTCATAACCTCTGATCCCCTTTCAAAATACCATTTTATTTAGTTTCGCCTATTTTTTTGTTTAGAGCACACACATTCTTTTACTTGGGGACCATAAAAGACAAGAATAAAGATCAACAAGGCAAAGGCAACGTTCACAGGACGCAGCCCCCCTACCACACCAAAGTAGGGCACCCAGAAGGCACCAAACTAAAACTTGGAGTGGACATAAGTGCGATGAAAGGAGAGGGACATGTAATGTGTGAAATAATATAAACTAAAACGGACCCATATGGGAATTAAAGGGATAAGGGCTGTAAGGATGAAAAGGGGAGGGGGTGTGAGAAAATACATACCGTAAACGACAATCCAACAAGGCAGACATCACAAAACATGTAAACATTAAAAAAACAAGTAACAACACAGATATGAAAAACACGTGAAGGAACACAGAGGTGTACCGCCTTGGAACGGTCAGGGGTAGCTAAACCATTGGGGAGTTAAACCGGTTTTAGGCGCGCCAAACCTCACTCTTAGCCCCAAGTGAAATTCTAACCATGGTCATGGTTACATTGGCCGAAATAAATAAAACACGTACAAAATTATGTAAATATGTAGAAAAGGTACAGCCTAATGACCATTACCAAAGTACTCGATGCCTTAAAGGAAGGCAGAGCAACAAGAAAATCACCTTCAATGGCCCGACGAAGCAAGACAGAAGACGAACATTAAGACAATTCAGTTCAAAAGGGCTTTAAGAACTGTCCATCATAGAGTCTCCCACTTACTCCGTCAGATGTAATTAAAAGAGGAAAGCGTAGCGTCCTACTGTAAAAGGGTTGAACACAAAGCATGCGGTATACCTTAAAATAATTGGGTCATAACCTCTTTTAATAAACCATTTGATAATTTTAGTGAAGACGGCAGAACAATTACTATGACCTAGGATCTTACGAAGTTTGTAAAGCACATCTCCATAGAAATCAGGTATGCTAATACCTTGTCGTAAAAGAGTTTTCAAATTACAATTAAGCTGCTTTTCATGTAATGCCACGGAAGTGTCACATTCAAGGTTCCATGATAACTGCAGTATGAACACATCTAAGGATGTTTCTAAATTCAAAATTTCACCATTACCATGATTAAATGTTGAATTCTGCTTAGGCCGGTACTAGTGGGCGTGGACGGTAGTTTGCACTTTACAATACCGTCCATGAACAGGCTCAATCAAACCGAGCCTGCAACTTTTTCAATTTTGCCGTTTTGGACTTTCTTTGGGGATTTTTATTTTCTCTTTTCCAACACATTTGCAGCAACCGGCGATTACAATATTTTCAAACTGCACAAAAGATAAAAGTCTAAACTGTCATTTATTAAAAATGCATTTTACCCAAATATGAGCATAATATATTAATATATATTCAATACTACTGTACACATAAGGGAAATAAAAATTTCATAGGCTTACATGCGCTGCAATGTTCTCAGTGAACCACCCATAGCATATTAACAGTTGAGAACAAAATGGTGGACACATGGTATTTCATACATATTGAATTTGTATTTTTCAGTGTTTTTATCATCCATTAAACGCTACAATAATTGTTTGGATATTATGACCTTTTAAACCTGTTAGAAGGTCAGCAAATTTTATCTAGCGATTTATAACTATTTGGGGAAGGGTCCGATTATAAAACCCAGTTTATGAAATTAGCTGTAACTGTATTACAATTACAAGTACAAGAAAAGCATTGATGCAAAGCATCAAAGGGCGTCCAAGCAAGAAATGTAGCAAGTGAAGATGAACAAGTAGACATATGATGACAAGATATTCTTATAAACTACCTGAAATGTATACCACTTATGAATGAGCGGACGAAAGACATTGTTCATTATGAACATTGATTGGCATGCTAGAGATTAGAATATTACTTGTTATTTCTTTATGATCGTGGTTATTAATAGCAACGGATATACATGTATACAATCATTTAATTATAATCCATATGTCTAACGCATGATCAACACGTACCACACCTTTGTAATTGTCCCTTATTATGTTATCGCTATTAGCGAAGACCCCCTCTTAAGGTATCTGTTCACACTTAGTAAAAATATGACACTGGTTATATTACCATGTTGATCATGTTGAGCATAATTGTTTATTATACAATAATTGTAATATCTATTAATTTTAATAAAAGAAAAATACAAATTTTATGAATATTGTTTTTTTTTTCTTTTTTGGGTTTATGTGCTATTTTAATACTGGGTTTTTATGTTTACTACTCTTTTTTTATTAAGATTGTAAAATAAATTTTAAGAATTCAATTGTCATATTGACCGACGATTATAAGTTAAAACTTAACTGGAAAAAGTCAGTAAATTATGGTTTATCTTTCAATATATAATATTGTCTATTCTTAAACCATGTACATGTACATTTGTATTTTTCTTTTCCATTTTTTTAAATTATCAATTAATTGAATAATTCATAAAATCTAATTTGTAACTTTGAATAATTCCTCGGCATCTTTACTAAACACGGATAAGAAATTAAATAAAATGTTTCAAAGTTTATAATGTCATATTAATACCATAAAAATGTACCTTTTTCTCAATTATTGTACATATTTATTGTTTTTATCTCATACAGATAAATGAACATGCTATTGTTGTTTTTTTTTATTGTAACGATATCAAACATCTACTCCAAAACCGGGAGGGACCGGACAATAAACGTGGTGTACTATTCGCCGGTCACTAGTAAATCCCGGTCAAAATAGACCGGGAGAGACCGGGAATTACCGATAGGAGTGATAAAAAGATATATCTATAAATAGATTTTCGGAATATTTAGGTCATCAACTGATCATTCTAGGATACATGTACAACAATAACATACCATGATAACCCACTGTGTACTACAAAATGATAAATAAAAAACCCCGAAGAGCGCGATTTATTGACGGAAAATGTTTTTCATTTGAAAATGTTTGCATTGCGAAATTCTCCAGTTCGCTATTCATTGTAACATATCGCGACATTTCATTCTTAATTAATAATCAATCAAGCACCCTCATACCGATTGGAATGATCGGCTTTTAATATGACCGACTAAAAGGCTCGAGAAGTTGCTGTCGCCCTTTCACAAAATCTGATTTCATTCCATAAGGGCGCCACGCTTCGGCGCGGACGCCAATAACATTACAATGTTGAAATAGTAATAAACCCCTATAAAAATGACAATGTAAATTATTCTCGTTTAGATGTTATAGTAAAGCGGACAAACACAACAAATATAGTGTAATGAATATTTATTTTAATCAGATCAGAAATATCTATTTGCTAAATTTGATTGATTAAGTTCCGACAAAACATCTGCATGAAGTTCTTTCTTCATGGAGATGTAATTATTGATAAATCGTTGACAATATAAAGTTAAAGACGCAAAATATTAAAACTTACGGAAGTTGATTACCATACAACAATCTCCTCACTGTTTATTTACTTCCTCTTTCCTTTTCCAATTTTTGTAAACTATTATAGGTTTAACTATTTTAGATTTAATGGTCGAGGTTTAAAATACAATATGTCAATGTAAATATTTCATTTGGTATTGAAATTTATATTGCCATGCTTTGTTAGGGAATGAAAATCGATTTAAACTACAAATATCATCCTGACGAGCTACCATGTAAATAATATAATACCGTTAAATTGTTTAAATACATGTACAATGAATCTAATTTGTGAAGAAAAAAATGCGTAAAGTGGAGTACGTATAGTTATGATATGAATGCTAGGTGGACGTGGAATCGAGTTTTGAATATCGCAATATTTTCAAATTGCTAAAAGATGAAAGTCTAAACTGTCCTTTAATAAATTTATGCACTCCTAAGATTTAACTTTTCTAGATTTGTATACAAAAACTAGCAGTGCTGTGCGACATCTGTAAAATTTTGCCCCGTACTTCACTCCTATGTTGTAATATATATCTGGTTCGTCAGTAGCATATTTTTCATAGTAATGAAATATTTATACAACCGCAAACAATCAAATGGTTTTCTTAATTGTAATTGTGGTTTAGATTACACAATCCGGACATAAAGTGTCTTCCGGTTTTTCCGCTGTGGATTTATTACCGACAAACCCGTCTCAATTATAATTATCTTTCTATTAAAATTTCGATTTGAGCCCATGTTACTTTCTTTAAATTTAAAATGACATTTATGACTACACATATAGCATAATAAACTCTGTTTCCATCTATACTTACACTCATAATCTAAAAACGATAAACAAGAACATTTTGAGTACGAATCAAATTACTGGAGTCATTGTTTATTTTTACGTGGCCGCATCTTCGACTTTTGGTAAGCGGTTAAATAGTCCCAGGAGTTGTATGGGATTATGGGTAGACCCTTTTTTGGATACGTCAATATGTGTTTCGAACATCGCGATCATTCATTAAAATGGCAGCTGATTAAATAAATGTTAAGTTTTCATGTACAAAAGCTCCACAAAATGTAGTGTCTCCTTCAGAAAGCTGGTATTCAAAATAGTTCTACTGAGAGTGTTGATAATGATATACCACATTCTGCAAAATAGTAATAAAAATTATACACTTAGGAATTTCGATGCTGCTATATGTTATAGTGATATCAGCGATACAGAAGATGTCACTAACGATTATTCGTTTGATGCTCAGAACAGTAGTTCTTCTGGTAATGCTCCTGGTGTAAATACAGAAAATTCTGCCTCCGCCGATACCTGACAAGAATCGTCACGAAACCTCTAATACAGAAAGTACCACTGACAGTTATCGTCAGGAAAACGATGACATTTGACAGTGAAAGTGAAGACTGATGAAATAAAATCTTCTTCCATTTCTTTAACACTTGTAAAAACCTGAAAAATTAAAACGCAAACTGGAAAATCAGTAAAACGTAGTACTTCTATTAGGTATTCAGAAAAACTTCGTTGAGAACGGCATGCGGTTCAAACGAAAGGGGGAATTTGATAATGTCCAAAACGAATTTGCTGAATATATTAATTTCTATCATGATACAACAAAGTAACATTAAACATTTATTATGAAGAAATCTCGCTTGATTTTGGAATATATAATAATTATATAAATGTTTAGTTTTCATGCATATAAGGTAAAAATATGATATTAATTCACGTGTCATAATTTTACCTACTGTGCTTATACTTTTTCTTATGTCACGATGTTGCTGTGCTGCAACGTTACGGTGTTATTTACATTGATGCATACATATTTACTGTTTATTGTTACGCAAAAACACATATTAACATGATAATCTTGACTATTTTACAAGAACTTTGGGGATAAAGTTACCTCACGCATGGGCAATAAAGTATGAAAGAACTAGTATACAGACTATCGGTATTCAAGCAATGATCGTCAACTATTAATCAATACCGAACATACTGCAACTTTTCGATAGGAAATGATATATAGTCTATGAGAGTTTCGTAGCAATTTTTATATGACACAAATTAGCCGCGCCATGACAAACCCAACATAATGGGTTAGCGACCAGCATGGATCCAGACCAGCCTGCGCGTCCGCGCAGACTGATCAGGATCCATGCTGTTCGTTTACCAAAAAATAGAGAAACTGATACCGAATAGCATGGATCCTGATCAGACTGCGCGGACGCGCAGGCTGGTCTAGATCCATGCTGGTTGCACACGTATTACGTTGGTTTTGTCACGACGCGGCTCAAATGATGTTCTGACTCCAGTACACATATCACCTATATTAACCGACTATAGATAGGTATTTATAGCAATTTGTAACATGTTAATATATTTTGAGTCATACTTGAAGTAATTGGCATTGAAGTCCCCCATAACAAGGGATATCTTTAACTCATTATACATTAACCAACAATCAATTGTATCATAGTTTGGGGACCTTTCTATTAAAAATGTGCCAGAGTTAAATCGTATACATCTACATGCACAGTGCGTTAACTGGGGTGCAGGTATTAGTTACCCGCACACCAGAGCATGCCCATTGATTGGCTCATTTTGATGGGGTTTACTTATTGTGACTGAAGAGAAAAGGAAAGCGACAGAAATATCATATTCAGATGCTCGTTCATTGGTTACTTTTTCCCGGGGTTTCATATTGTGACAACAGGGAACGTGTTTTTATGTTTGACTATGATACAAAAGACGCCCCCTCGTACAAATCAGATAGCTTCGTGTTTCGGTGCTCTTTCTATTACATACCTTATCAATATAATCAATATAATCATTAAACATAGATATAGAATGATATCCTCGAGTGCAGGTTTACCTGTGAAATATTCATAAATTGTGAAGGTGCTACATGCACCTGTTTACCTTTTTTCTATCATCATCAATATAATGCTGTCTTTTTTAACATTCTGCATGAAGCATCACCGCATCGTGTTACAGAACTGTTAAAACCACTGGCCTCCAGATGGTAAAATGAAATGAATTTCAGGTTAACGTAAAAATGATTTAATAAGTATAATGTGTAAATGTATTATCACTGATATCTAATTTTGAAAAAAAATGTTGACAAAAGAGTCAATATATCATGTTTCTGCTATGTTACCAACACAGTAGCAATATAAATAGGACAAGATAGTTTATTCAACACAGTCACGTGTCACAACAGTGGTTTGGAAAAATCTCGGGTCGTATATAAAATTTTGTCAATGAGTATGCCCTAATTATATTTCAAGCTAAAGTTTTAATCGATATATGATCTATTAAATATTATATATGATATATTATTCATCAAATACATGATATAAGTAATCAGTTATAATTTTAGTGCCACAAATTTCTACACATATAAAACAAAGCAATTTATTCATTTCCTTCTATGTTTAATACGATTCCGGATATCATAGGTCGCGATATTGTCGTGTACAAACAGGTGTACTAGAATGAAGAAGTTGCGTAGTATAATAAAAGAATGTATACATATTCTGTTGGCAGAATAAGATATGAACATTTTGAAAAATCAATTATATTTCTTTTAACTATATAATGTTTTGAGGATGGATTTTGAAATATAAGTAATATGGAAGTTTTCCTGTTATCTTCTGGAGGCTTGCTGCTTTAAGGCCAGTAGCGGATTCATCATAGACAAAAATATTATTTATAACTACTGTTAACACTATTAATAAAATGTACATTGCGGCATGATAGCCAATTTTCTGAAATTGCTAATATATCTATTTGGTATTCTGCAAAGAAATCACAGAGATACGAGCAACTTGACATTATATTACAAGAGCCTATGTTTATTTTCATAAAGAGAGGTCTATATGCATTCTCGACAACATTAATACGTGACTAACGCATTCAGTCAACATTACCATGTAATTTTATATATTGTCTGAGGCATAAGTATCAATCTTCCAATCACTATCAGAAGGTTGTAGAATCGACTAACCTTGTTGGTTCTTGCAATTTATATCAGAATCATTGCCTTGATTCAAAGTTCTTCATTTAATATTGAGCGCTTAATGTTATATTTAACTTTTAAGGGTATTAGCTAAACGATTTTATGAATTAAAACGTATTAATACACAGGGTTAGGTCAAACAACAATTATTGTCATAGTAATATAATTATTAGACAGATAGGCACAAACTTGACCTCTTTGATCATATAATTCATGTTAGATTGTGTCTAAATATTAAATTTTTATTCTTAGAAAGTAGATATTCTAGAGATTATTTTAGAGATCATTTTAATAGTTTTACAGTCTCTTATAACTCCTTATGTAGGAGTGGCTTTGTGTTGTGTAAAAATGTTGTGTTTTATTTCATAATATATGTAAAGTACACATAGATGAGACTTAAATAAAATATTTGAGTTGAGTTGAGTTGAGTTGTGATAGCTATGTCTTGCAGATTACTCCTTGAGGACGAAGTCATGCGTATCAATTGTACGTATATTATCATCTGCGTTGGATGTTTACGTTAATTACATTTCTTTTACAAGGGAATATTTAAATGTGCCGGCTCCCAGACTTTTATGGAATATGAACTGACGAAGTAAGTTCACATTAATTGCATTATTAAAGCCACCTACGTAATACAGTTTTGGTCGCTTTCTTACGTGAAAACCAAACTAACTTTCATGTAACGCGCCAATATGGAAATCTAGAAACAAATTGATCCCTGGGAAGCATTTATCAAAACAAATAACAGAAAAATTGCAGACTCGGTTTGATTAAGTCTGTACATGAGAGATAATGAATAAATGCAACAACCCTCATGCCCCCTAGCACCGGCTTGAGCGGTACTCAATTCTCAATACTTAATAGAGCTGGCACCAATGATTCCGAAGGACCATAAGATATAACAACACTGAAGTGAAGAACGGGGGCAATTGTTTACAACTGCTACACACCACTTGCCACCTGCTGTTGTGAAGTATAAAAATCTAGAAAAAAGTGATTCCTCGGAAGCATTAATCACAACATGGAAGTCATTTCCCGCTTGACCAGACGGCGATTACTTACTCGCACACACGTGGATAAGCCTCATCACAATTAGATTTACATTATCAGTATTACTTGGATATGCTCCGTTTTGTTCACCATAGTTTTCGTTTCTGTTAGTAGGTCTATATTGTGTCTTGATATGCGAGTATTATGACATCTTTTTCGTCGCACTAGTCGTAACTACAGCTTTTGAATGAAAAAAAGGACGATAAACCATAACACTGTACAGGGCAACATGAGGCGTTACATAGATGTATTATGTTGCACAATAGAAGAATGTTAAGAGGATTCAACAATACTAGTATTTGAAATTTCCTTTATCGAATCTAGGATTCGCTCGCCTTCACAGAAGCTGTATCTGGACATTAGACTTCTTGTAGAGATGCAAATTCGTCAGTTTGACTACTTAAGTTCGAGACCGTAGGCCCTTTAGCATATTCTTGCTCTACATTATCACCATACAGCTTAAGAGTATTTTTATACATATATCATATAAACATCGTTTAGTTCAGATTTGATATTACTCAGTACTCTTTTTAGGTTAATGCCTAAGAATGATAACTTTCAATCAGAAGTTTAAATTCTATCTTCAGTACATTAATGAGTCATATGTTGACTTTAACCGATTTTCTCGAGTAGTTTTGCGCTATAAACATGTCAGTTTGATAGTCCCGGCATAAGGATACAAAACTGTTAATAAGTCAAGCTCATTGCATTCTGAACTGACTGTAGATAATAGTCATCATTTTTATACGGGTCACTCATCAAAGTCATGTACTCGCTCACTGACTGCGTATCAGTCAACAGTGACGAAAACGGGATATTCACACAAGTATTACCATTCACGGCAACCGGGTCTAGCTAAAAGTAATCAATTCCGTACTTAGGTTTATAGTTTCTTGCCAACGCCTCCGGGAAATGTCACAAGTTTTAAATCCAGCAAAACAAAAGAAAATTAGTTTTCCTCTTCAAAAACAAAGATTTATCTATCAACACATACATATACAATAACCGATATATATCGGTTATATATTTATTTCCCGTGTCATTTAATATAAATACATCATTTTAACAGAGCATACACCAACATGTCATCAGTAGGATTTTACCGTTGTCATATTTAAAAAAATAAAATAAATAAAATTAATCTGCTATATATGAAGATATAGTTGTGTGGCAAAATTCTCAGGTTATCCTATTATATGCTTGATGGCACTAATTAATATTAGCAAAATATCCTATTAAAACAAATTGCCTCCAAATTGCTATTTTTATATAAAAATTGGATTTAAAAGTAAAATATTGTGAAGTGAAAAAAAAATAATTATTTCCACACTGCAAATGGCACTTTCAATTCACGTAAACTACCAAAAACAAGGTCAAAATATGCAAAAATAGCCCTCACTGCGTTATCACTTTTTACTTAAATCCTTTTCTTAAACTCTTAGTATATTTTCTAAAGTTTAAAACAAAAAAAATGGCTCATCTAGAAGCATGAAGCTTTAGCACTTTAGCCGGGTTATTTTTATCAATGGACTTAAAAATCAAAGACTTTAATTGAAAACATTTATCAGGAAGTTAAAGATATGTCGAAGTTGCCGTATGCGCTAAGTTACTTCTTCCAGTTTAATAAGTGATGTTCTGAAAAATATCAGGCTGTTAACAAAATACAGTGGTAATTTCCCTTTAAAGATGCACATTTCGGCGCTTTTTTGCACAATTTTTGTATTTTGATCATTTATATAATAATATAAGCGATTCTGCGTTACTAGATATATATTTTCAGTGATTATTTTATAATGCTAAATCTTAAGAGCACGAGTTTCTTGATTTTCTGTTTGTATAGAAAACAATAGAACAAAAACAAGACAGTAAATAATTACTGGCCTGTCATTTGGTCGGAAAGTGATTTGCCAGATCATTTTTAACAAAGGAGTCGGAAGGTAAAGATCTGTTTTTCCCCGTTAGCATTCTGTGATATTTTAACTATCCCAGGTGTTGCATCATACTAAAAAAAGTAAGACTTGCGCATATAAAATAATCATGATTCAAGTAATTTAAGCAATTATGACATTAAACCAATGCGGCTACTTTAAAATAAACACTCCTTGGCAAAGTGATATAACAAGCCTATTGTTTCCTGAAAAATAATAAAATTTAACATGTCTGTGGTAATCACATGCCATTTATATATATGGAAATAATAAGGGATCCCCATCCTTATTTTTGATTTATCATATTTGAAATATATTTTTGGTTTATATGCCCTCAAAATGAGTATTCGTGCCATTTTCAAAACTAAATAGCTCAAAATCGGGCATTTGAATCGATTTTTGTTTCAATTTATTTCTCGTTATTACATTTTCAGTCAAAAAGTAGGTTAAATATATAAAATAATATAACATGCACTTTACTATGCTTAAATGAAATGGCATAACAGAGAAAAAAAACAACATTTTTTATCATCTCGCATAATCATCTACAAAGTAAAAATAAGTGACAACAATTTCAGCAACTTTTGCACCATAAAGGGGAATAAAGTAAAATCATGAATTGGAAATCAAATAAGACGTTACGAGCCGCGGTTTTGAGTTATCTGTTCTTGAAAATGACCAAAAGAGCTTAACACATACTTTTCTGAGCGGATAACTCAACAAATAAGGGGTGTTCCTCAGGTTTTTAAAATTTGTTTAAACTATAATATTTCTTTAATCATGCAAAGTTTTGTAAAATTATATTCACTGGTTTGAATTGTCCTTCTTTTCCCACGTTACTTATACGTAAAACTCATAACTTTGGAAATTTCCGATTAGCGTATAACTGTCTTTCTTTGTAACGTTTTAACGATGACATTTTGAAATCTTTCATTAATTGTGTACAGTGCATTGCCTTTGGTGATGTATTGTCTTTATTTATCTATCTAATTCATTGTTTAAAAAATAAAAAAGAGGTTGGTCACCTAGTAGAAGTTTTATATAATCATGTTAAAAGCTGTATCTAACGTTCTTGATATGACGCAGATATTTTTATCAATTGGTTGACAGTGAATATTCCTGAAACAAGAAAGTGCAAAAATGTGTTTGATTATCAAATGTTTGATAAAGCAAAGACGATGGCTGATTCTCTTAAAACTTTGGCATACATTTGTACATACTTGAGCTCAGGTTTAAAAATAAACATGAAATTTATCTTTAAAAACTGGTATTGCTTAAATATCTGTTAGCTTAGTTTGTATATTTATTTCAATAATGATGATTATCATAGACACTTCAAAACGACAAAATCAAGGTTATTTCCTTATCAATTTAAACATTAGAAAAAAAAAATGATTATTTACTCTGAGTTAATACATGGTTTCAAAATGGTAAAAGAAATTAAATATATTTGATGAATAAAAACAAGAAACAGTACTTACATGTCAGTTGTTTCCTTGTGCAACCCCTTTGCAAAGCATTGGACCATCCTTGTAAAGGTACAATGCAGGCCATACAATGAAATGCAGATACTTTCCTGACTTTGTGTACGGTTTGTAAACATTAGTATCAAATTTGTGATTGACTTGTAGATCAGGGAAGTCAACGTGTACGGGTGGTTCGTGTTGACACATTGTCCAGCATATGTTAACACATTTCATTATATATTTTATGACCGTATCTTCTCCTTCTAAATTGATTTCACTTTCAGAAGCTATAACATTTGCGACTTCCTGAAAATATATGAGCCGCGCCATGACAAAACCAACATAATGGGTTTTAGACCAGCATGGATCCAGACCAGCCTGCGCATCTGCGCATATTGATCAGGATCCATGCTGTTCACTTTCAGTTTCTCTACTTGTTATAGGGTTTGTAAGCGAACAGCATGTATCCTGATCAGACTGCGCGGATCCATGCTGGTCGCAAACCCATTATGTTGGTTTTGTCGTGACACGGCTAAAATGTGTCACATACAGAATATGCAGTTGCGTAACGCGACACGAACGCGATATTTAACCCTTTTATTGCATTTCATGTCCAATGTATATTTACCTGATATAATTTACCCCATGACCTTTTTTACAATCAATGAAAGATATGAATGTAGTGTATGGCAATGAATTTTATTAGATAGAAAACCAAAAACAAATTAAATAACACAAAAAAACAACAACAACACAAAATAATGGGCAAGCTGGGTTGTTGAACATAATTGAAACTATTACCAACAAAATAAATAAATATGTACAGAGGTCAACGCTATTTAAAACATACCATTTCAAGCTGATAAGAAAGCTGTTTTTCAACAAACTTTCGCAAATCCATCACAACATTCCTTTGATCAGTTTGCAAAGAGTCAAACGGCATTGTAATCACCTGGTAGAAAAAAACAGACATTTTTATCTGTAAAAAATCTTATAGAAAAAACGTGCAATTTTACTTTAGAATGAATATGCTTGGGTGTCTAGAAATAAAAATTAAATAAAAGTTTTAAATAAGCTCTCAACTATTGTCATTTATAATATACTCATAGTGGTAATCTATCTAACCTTCCCTTATCTTACATGCAAAATACCATTCAGCGTGCAAACCATATGTCATTTCTCAAACTTATGCTGTGTTCTCACCGCCGATCAGATCAACTCGATCAAGCACAATCAAGCTATCGGGTACCGGTCTAGCCCGGTCTGCGTGCGTGATCGGAGGTGGTCGAAACGGTCTACCTTGGTCGGCATGGCTCGGGCTTCCTTCTCGAATTATTTTGACATGTCAAAAACAATTCGAGTAGTGATCGAGTAGATAAGCGGTCGAGAAGCGATCGTATAGTGATCGAGTAGAAGATCTAGTTGATCGAGAATAAATCGTGTAACGATCTAGTTTGGTCGAGTATACATCTCTTTCCCGATCTGTACACGATCATCTCGACTTCTACCCGAGCATTATTCACGACTCTTTGACAATCATTACGATCTGGTCGGGTGTAAATCTGGCAACGATCGACCAGAGGTTCAATTAGTCTAGTTGAGATCGTATATGACTCGCGTATAGGTATGGGTGATCGAGAAGAAGTCTAGATGTTGGTCGGGTTGTTGTCGAGATAAAGTCGTAAAGCATCGATTAGGGTCGACTTGAGGTCGTGGAGGTGTCGTGAGTCGGGACGTTCGTGTTGATCTGATCGGCGTTGAGAACATAGCATTATTTACGGGGGTGTTCGCGAAGTCCCTGTTAAAGTGGAATAATATTGCATTGAAAGCAATTTTTCTAATGTCTTTTGTTTAAATGTAGTATCGAATAACTTAAACCGATCACCAAAGCTTTATATGTTTTCTAGTTTGAATGTTAGCACAAACCGTGTCCATGGTAACGCATGTAACACCGACCAGGGACACCATTATTTTAAAGCTTTGCCTGACTTTAAAGTGCCCCTAATTTTGCGAATATTACGAGATTGGAGTAAGAGCTGATACGGTTCTAGACCGAATTGTTACAATTGATGAAACTTGGTTGTTGCACTATGACCTTGAAGTTCACATGGAGACCCTGCATACACCAATACATAAAAAGCTAAAGCAATCAAAATCAAAAATCAAATATTTGTCCACATTATATGCAATCATTAAAATAAATGCATTCATTTCTTTTTGAAAAATTTGACTTGGACTTTATGGAAATTTTTTTTCTAATTACCTCCCTTTATTAACATGAAACGTAAATTCAGTAATATCTTTACAAATAATGCTTTCTGAAACTTACAATATTGATAAATTTTCATTTGAGCAATATTTTAATGATATAAAACGATAAAAAATTGAGTGACAGGATCTTTAACATTATCATTGTTTGTTGAAAACTTAAATCTTTAGATAGAATGATAGAATATCATTCAAATAAGTTATAAATAATATTACACAAAGATCCATGGACAAATCATAATTATTTCAAAAACTCAGTATGCTTGCATTTGCGTATTTCAGGTTCTGAGGAGGGATCTCGCACGTGCATTAAGAAGGAAACGTACCGATTTACCACTCGGGAGAGTAATTCTGCATCAAGATAACGCTCCTTGAAACCGACTTTCTTGCACACACCCTTTGCAGTCTGGACCTCGCTCCCATGGACTTCAGACATTTTCCTGAACTAAAGGCACAGCTACGAGGAATTCGTTTCCAGATTTCTGAAGACTCAGAACATTATTGTGACGTTTGACCAAGAGTGGTATTCAGAAGTCTTTCAGAAATGGATCCACCCGGCATCAAAAGTGCATGGGCGTAGGCGGTGACTACATAGAAAAACTGTGACTTTTGATGTTTAGCGCGACGTCACTGCCACGGGTTTACTTAGATGTATTGTGTTTTGTGTAAATTATAGTATTTTCATGTTTGGTAAAATGTGTGTGTAGCATATCACTAGATTTGTAATGAAATAAATTTTCTAGTGATGCATTTTTTTATCTCAATATTGTTTATTGATTTTCTATAATCAACTTTGTACATGGACTTCGCGAACAACCCTGGTATATGCTTCATCAGTTTTTTTCATGTCGAGTTGAACAAAACCGGATTCAAATATCAGAATATTCAGAATAAAGCTTTCCAGATTTAAGTTTAGTTGATCTACTTAATTTACGCTTTAAGATTTTAAATGCATTCTGTATATAGCTTAGTAAATATTTATAAATATATAGGGAAGTAATTGCTGTAAAACGTCTTTTATTCTTAAGCAATTAGAAATCCATATGAACGCTTTTACGATTCTTCATTGCTAACAAAATAAAATAAAAAAAGATCATTTATCAAAAGCGTTTATTCACGCTATAGGACATCGGAACTGGATAAATACTAATTGATAGGCACATATATGATATAATTTCTTAAAATATTTGTTAACATTACTCGATTATCTGAAACCTAAATAAGCTTAAAGTAATAATATTACATACACACAACTTTTATACCTCATTCCTGAAAACTTGAATCTTTTCATTTTTTAGGATTCCAAACATTTCATTTGTGCCAACATCAATCCTTTTCGGCAATTGAGTTCGGAGAGTCAGAGAACACAAACTTTCCTTGATACTCTGCATATGATCGTTTGATATTTGCTGACAAATAGTGCTTGCTCTCTAAATAAGAAATGTAGAGAAGATTAAATAAACCCAATTCACATCTGTGATTTGATTGCTATAACTTATCATAACAGAAACACTCTTGAAAAAGCGGAAATATTTATTTTGAAGTTCTTGCTACAATAACATTGTTAACTGATACTACTACTTATTATTACTCTTCAAATTCATAAAGACATTGGTAAATAGTCATGACAATCTACTAAAAGATTAAAAACAAAGCATCAAAACAAAAACAGATAAATAAAGTCATTTTCACAGATTCTTTCTCAAAATAGTTAGATTAAAACGAAACAAAACACACACAAAAACATCATGTTTTTAATGTTTAAGCTAATCCTAAACATGTAAATGATTTACAACTCTCATAAGTTTCACCTGCAATAAATGAAGCATGAAGGTCGTTCTATCCTTTTCATCAGTTTTAAGAACTTCAAATGTATCCGTCCATTCATTGTCATAAAGTTCAGAAAATTCCTCTGCAAGTTTGGTTGGACGGTTCTCGTCACTTAGATCAGCAATATTCGGATTATCTAACGTTAGGTTTCCTCCTGTAACTTTGCTCAACCTATTGAATGAACAACAAACATTTTACGTACTGGACACTATAAAGTTGTATGTTGAATTTGAGTTAAAGTAATACAAAGTACCATTGATGGTCACGAATTTAGTACTCATTCAGGACATACATACTCGTAAATAATATTTACGTTAATTAAAAACATGCTAAAGTAGATAATATAACAGCTGAAACCTTAACAAGTCCTTTTTTACTGAATCGTGTTTTTTCTTTTCTTCAGCCAGCGCCTTTATCATATTATTTGTCAATTCCTCTTTCAACCTAACCATGTCAGCCTCTTTTTGTTTTACTTCACATTCCATTTTCGTTGCATATTTTTTAAATTCCTCTTGCTTACTGAAATTATTGAATTAAGTTCATCTTATAAGCTAGTATATGACATGCGCATACAGTTCCTAACAAATCATGATGATTATTGGAATTTTGACATTTTCCTATCAAAATTATGTTTTAAGAAATTGTAGGTTTCAAAATGCTTGTAAAAGTAACGTACGTTATATTTTGCAACGAACATGAAGTATGTTTTAAACAATACTAAAGTTACGTGAGTTACCGCGGGGTTTTCCTTATAAAATCATAACTTATGAAGATTTTTTTATAAGATTTACAACAATACTGTTGAAAATGTTAACAAAACTATAGAATGCTTGGTTTTTAAGCCGACAGAAAAATTTGATTACATATTCTGTTAAATGTAGCTTTAAACTTGACTTCTCTGGAAAAAGTGATTACCGAAGTAACAAAAAATCTTGAAACAGTTAAATAAATGCTTTTAACTCGATATTTAATGTCTTTGTATGTTATTGATAAAATGCTTTCGAGAACTCGTCCGCCATTTTGAACGTGCAATGAAAAGTAAGGCATAGAAGACATGCCGAACATGCCTTTAAAATTGTTTCAAAAGACACAAATTTTGTTTATTTTCGTTCGATATGAAAGAAAACAAATTCTGACACTATCGGAAATACTCAAAGGGCGTGATAATAACTGTCTTTATTATCAGCCGATAAAGCCTTGCTGGATAAACTTATCTATCTCCAGTAATTACGTCACATGTTTAGCCTATGATGACTTGACATAGTTAGCGCCAAAGGAAAAACACATGTAGACGCTGTTTTATCGGGGAAAAGTAAGAATGAAACTTATTAAAATAAATAATCAAATAATCTAAAAACATGAAAAAGGTAGACAAAAATACATGGTTGATGCTGGGATAGGAGAATTTGAACTAAAACAGTTCAATGTACTCAGAATTGATGTATATTCCCTAAGTAGATACACTAGCCGTCTTATTTCCTCCCACAGTATTTGCAAATCGACGCAATAACGAGGCTAGTATGTTTAGGTGATGTCACAGGGCAGCGCCAAACAGTGCGTGCAAAACCGTCAAAAGAGTGCTATTTCAATGTTGCTAAAAAGTAATATATTACTTTAGTTCACTATAATTAATCCGTTTTCGCTTGAAAAATTAATAAAAAATTAAAACAAATATGATAAACACACAAAAACGTTATCAGCGTATTCAAAATTTGTTATTCTCAAAATGTTGTGCAAACAGTAGATGTAACGACAGTTTTTCAACCGACTGGAAAATCCTTTAAAAATGTTGTTATAACAAACTCTACAACCACCAAAAATATAGTTCAACTTTATTTTTTTCTTGACGTGCAAGAATTGAATTAGATCTTGATTTATATATCACGGTATGTCGTTTAGGTGTTTAAGAAATTATATCAGTCTTAGCAACACCCAGACCGATATTATTTCGAATCTAATAAGACAATTTAAGGAAGAACTCTAATGCTTTTTTTTTCAAGCAGAGATTTATTACGCTGCCGATTTTTGTATAACGCTGTGCGATACGCGATGTCCCACACTAAAGTCACTAAAAAAAAATATTTAAAAAAAGTTAAAAAAATAAGAAAAACATTAATTTATCACGTTTACAACAATTAAAACTTACGTGTTAAACTGGATGGTATTATGTTTTCTTTAGTAATCCATTAATAATTCTTGTGAGATTAAAATGACGTCATTTTGGCGCCTTTATGAATGAGTTGCATGTCGTTACGCTGCTTTCGAATTGGCGCCGATTTGTCTTATATAAAAGTTAGTTTAAACTTATTTTTTTCAATATAAACAATGTTCAATTGAATAAGAACGAAAGATATAAAATGTTTAAAAGTTCTTCTCCGATTATCCTCTGCTATGTATCAAACCCGTGGTGTTATTGTAGGTGAGATATTCTTTTAAGAAACCCCTGGTGCAAGATTAATAAAACTTTTAAAGAGGACTTTTAGGCAATGCAACATGTTAAATTCAATATGCTAAAGTAAATTATAAAACAACTGAAACCTTAACAACATTTCCTGTTTTTCTGAATCGTGTTTTGTCTTTTCCTTCTTTGCAGATGCCAACGCCTGTGTCAATTCCGCTTTCAAACTAACCATTTCAGCTTCGTATTTTTCTACTTTATTTTCCATTTTCGTTGCATACTTTTTAAAATCCACTTTATTACTGAAAACAAGTTGTAAATTATTGATTAAAGTCCATCTTATAAGCTGGTATATAACATGCACCATGAACATCCACTCCTAAATCATTATGAGGATTATTGGAATTTCGACAGTTTTGCTTGTAAAAGTGGCATGCACGTACATTATAGACATTAGTATAAGTTTATAACAGTATTTAAAACAATTTGACATCCGGAACGTTCAAGAAAAGATTAAGAAAATGCGCGTGAATTGGTAAACAAATTAAACAATATTGATAAAATATCAAATGTTATACCATATCATAAGTTGGGCATGATGAGTATGTTATAAAAAAACAAAATGATGATTGTGTTTGTGAAGAATGTGAACACTACTATACAATTGACTCATTTTGCGTATTTAGAAATATTTTTTAAATTTGTCGTGTTGCTCAAATATTAGAATGCGAAATTCATCTTCGTTTGTTTTGTATAAAAACTTTTGCCAGAAAACCAATGACTAGATATTTCTCTACCTAAATAATGTTGATTGAGGGCAATGAAAACAAAAGCTTTATAACTTTGTAACGACTAGTAACCAATTGGCTTCTCCGTAATAGAGGTTACCGGCGCAAAACACTGCGCTCTAAGAAAGTAACACAAAGCTTGTTACAGTTTAATAAAAACTTTTATTTCGATACTTTATGTCTATGTAAGTTATGACATTCATATGCCCGAAAGAATCTCGGGCATATTATGTTATACCACATGGCGTCCGTCTTTCCGTCTGTCTGTCCGTCCGTCCGAGCGAACATCCAATGGTCTATAATTCCGTCCAAAATTTTAGTTAAAAAAGAAGAAGGAAATCCCATAAACCGACTGGTTTATGTGGTAATGTTAATGGTAACCCTAATCAGTTACAAATTATTTATCATTTAGTGATTAAGCTGTCCTTGCTGACTTGTGCCCTGTCCTGTTTTTGTTGGGGTCAGTCTGGGCTCCTTGCCACTAGTTCTTGTTGCTGGGTCATATGAGGGTTGCGTTCATTGAACGCCGCCTTTCCTTGTTGATCTTGTTTATCATATTTTACGGGGTAAAAAGCCACATAAAGATCAAAGAAAAAGCACATTAACGCCAATTGTTGGCAACTCCGCCCGTCTGTCCTTCTGCCCGTTAGCAATTTGGTTTCCGGAGCATAACTTAAGTTCCTTTCGACTTCATAGGGTGATTGTCCATATGGGGTTGAAGACACCTATTGATTTTGGAGTCACAAGGTCAAAGGTCAAAGTCACTATTACCTTAAAACTCAAAACAGTTTCCGGAGTATAACTGAAGTCCACAATATTCAAACGTCATAGGATGATTATCCATATTGGGTCGAAGACCCCTATTGATTTTGGTGTCACAGGGTCAAAGATCAAGGACACGATGATCTTTACACTGAAAATTGTGGTTTCTCGAACATAACTTCGCCCACAGTGTTCAAACTTCATAGGATGATTGTAAATATTGAGTAGAAGACTCGTATTTATTTTGGGGTCATAAGGTCAAAGGTCATGATCACAATGATCTTTACATTGAAAAATGTGTTTTCTCGAGCATAACTTAAGTTCCGTTGCGCCCACAGTGTTCAAACTTCATAGGATGATTGTAAATATTGAGTAGAAGACCCGTATTTATTTTGGGGTCATAAGGTCAAAGGTCATGATCACAATGATCTTTACATTGAAAAATGTGTTTTCTGGAGCAAAATTTAAGTTCCATTTGGCCCACAGTGTTCAAATTTTTAGGATGATTGTCAATATTGAGAAGAAGACGACCCCTATTAATTTTTGGTCACAAGGTCAAGGTCATTATTACCTATAAACTGAAAACGGTTTTTGCTCAATAACTTAAGTATTAATCAACCCCTTGCTGTAAAATTTTATACGATGAACGGCCATGTCCAATTCATGACCCCTATTGATTTTAGGCTCATAAGATCAAGGTCATGGTCACAATAACCTAAACACTGAAAATTGTACTTCCCGGAGCATAACACGAGTTCCATTCGGCTAACAGTGCTCAAACTTCATAGGATGATTGCCTATATTGAATAAAAGAGCCATATCTATATTGGAGTCACAAGGTCAAAGGTCAATATCAAATGACATTAATATTGTTAAAAGTTTTACAACAGTCAAACTTCGTACGATGACCACATATATTGAGTACATAAATTATACGCCCTAAAAATTTGCTTATATGATGTTATATTCCTTGCATCATTCTTTCCATTAGTTCAAAAGATTCAGACCGGACACAATATACATAATATATAAGTATGACCTTGACCTGAGAATGGTCTAACCTTCGCTCAGCACATCGTCTTATAATGGTTTACATTTCTGCCAAGTAATTTTAATTTCCTCTATCGCTTCAAGAGAAACAGGCTGGACATTCTATTTTTAGCTTATGCGGCCGAAATTTTATTCAGCCCACCAGTATATGTCAGCAACTTAATAAAGGACTGCCCAATTGTTCACTACTATAATTTTGTCTAAATTAATCGGGCTTTGACGACAAAATGTTAAAAAAGTCTTATCTTTTCTATTTTTGGCTCGGACAACCATCTTGTTAAGATGACCCTAACTACTCGAACAATATTATAGATGATCATCAAACGACTATGCCTTTCATGTAACATCACATTCTATTCAAAGGTAAATGCGAAGATGTCATTGAAAGAACTTTCTATTTTAAGCTATGACGGTCATCTTGTTCACCAACACGGATCCATATGAGCATTTTAGTAAAAGACTGCCTAATAATCATTTCTGTAGAGTTTCATCGTAATCTATAGGGCGGCTGAAAACAATATGTAATTTAACACTTTTTTATTTTTAGAACTGGTGCCTACCTACGTGAAAGACTAAAACTATTTCAATAATTTCATAATCTACAAAACGCTTAAGGAAAAGATATATGTCGTTTAAAGGTGTTTTTCCCCGATTTTAGGTAAAAATGTTATAGACAAAGGTGTATCACAAATGCTCTCACTGAGCAATACGTGCTAAAATAATATAACAATGAAAATCACATATTCATTTATTTCCCAACTATAACACCATACCGTTTTTCTTGTTCTTTGGTTTCTTTCTTCAATTCATCGATTTTCATGTTCAATTTCTCGATGTCCCTGAATAACAAAAATAACAATTTTATCAGGTATACCCTATCAACCTAAGTTTACTCAAATAGATAACATCATCGCAATCAAAATTAAAAGTAGTTGCGGCCTGACCGAGTGGTTACCAACAAAAGTTTACTTGCCGCGTGGTTTAAACCATTGCAAACGCTAGATTCCTTAAGTAAGTACAAAATGCTAATTACTGGTTTGTCCTAGGAATTGGTCCAGGAGCGTGTCCTGGATTATAGCAACACAAGATAACTATGATAACATTTACATAAATGAAAAAATACATTATTGCCCTTATAACAGAAAATGCTTATTAGTACGAAAGACCGGTGATTACATTTTAACTTCAAGATTTGAGCTTCATGATCATGAATTCCTGATTGAACGTCATCAATTCACGTATTTACGTTCAACTTATTAGAAAGTTAAAGAACTATCCTGTTTAAATTATTTTAGAACTATCCTTTACATTTTTTTCATAATGGCAAAAACTAACCTCTACATTTTAGTTCAGAATTATCTTTGAATGACAAGAAATAGTTTTACATTTTAGTTTAGAATAGCAAATGAGATTCCCAGATTTATTTTTGTAACTTTTAAGTGACCAAAAACTCTTCTTATAATCAGTTCTTCCCTGTATATTTTACAGGAAGTCAAACTTATTTAGACAGGCCTTTGGCAGGTAAAACATGCAGGCATCAAATGAGAATAATGATAATATAATATTCAAACGTCACCTGATTTATTAATAGCCCCGTTATTATCTATTAACATCCTTTGGAAAATATCGGTAATTTTCAATTAATAAAAAGATGGAGCATCTTTTTTTCTTAGGCAGGTTTTACATTTATTCCTAAACATTCGTGTTTTTTCAATTTTTTAGCAACTTTTAAAGATGCGCATGTGTCATGCATTGCAAAAGAAACTTTCAAAATATGTCTTTTTTATAGACAGAATAAAAATGAAAGATATTTAACCCTTTACCGCATGAGCATATTGTGTAAAATGGTCGTTTTCATTGAAAAACCTCCTGTTACAAGTTCAATCTGCTATGAAACTATGACAAATGCTTCAGTAATGATAAAACTTGACACAAATGTTGACTGGACCATAGCCTCTGTAGCTGCATGCCTTATCTTTAATTTGATATTACCATGGCAACGGGGGACGTCTCAAAATTGCCAAAACTCACTATTTTGTATTGTTTTTTCCATCAAAACTGATTTCAAATTGCTGCAACTTCTCAATTGATTGAGAAAGAGTAAAAGCTTTTTAAGCGATGGTTACACGTTACCTCACGATCGACCTGAGGCTATTTTTAGCTTGTCACATGT
The DNA here is from genome assembly GCF_026571515.1 of Ruditapes philippinarum. Classification (NCBI taxonomy): domain Eukaryota; kingdom Metazoa; phylum Mollusca; class Bivalvia; order Venerida; family Veneridae; genus Ruditapes; species Ruditapes philippinarum. Next base: position 23,997 of record NW_026865259.1, read on the forward strand.
CCAGAATCTTCTTTGCGATAAGGGGGAGGCACATTCCCCTTCTGGCAACCCCTTGATGTACTTTCTTGATAGGGGCAACGCCGAAAAAGTGATCACATTTTTTCAACATTTCTAAAACGAAAATATGTGTTTGGAACCCAAACAGGACATTTTTCTCTATTTGAGACTTAAAAGGGGGCTCGAAAATGCACTGTTTCGCGTATATATGAGGTAAAGGTACATTTTGTTCTTTATTATAGAAAAATCTATCTATCTATCTATCTATCTATCTATCTATCTATCTATCTATCTATCTATCTATCTATCTATCTATCTATCTATCTATCTATCTATCTATCTATCTATCTATCTATCTATCTATCTATCTATCTATCTATCTATCTATCTATCTATCTATCTACCCTACCCTACCCTACCCTACCCTACCCCTACCCCTACCCCTACCCCTACCCCTACCCCTACCCTACCCCTACCCTACCCTACCCTACCCAAATGAACAAAGGGCAATAACTCATGAATAAGACAAGGCTGTGTTTAGGTTCTTTAGCAATGCAATTCTATCCAATGAGATTTATCTACCTACAAAGTTTTATTGTTGATATCTCTAATAGTTTTAGAGTTATGTCCCGGACAAAAGTCAAAAAGTCAAAATAAACAAAGAGCAATTCCTTCAAAATAAGGCAAGGCAGAGTTTAATTCTTTAGCACTGCATTTCTTCCAAATGAGACCTATCTACCTACAAAGTTTCATGTTGATATCTCTTATAATTTTAGAGTAATGGCCCGGACACAGTTCAAAGTGTCAAAATGAACAAAGGGCAATAACTTCAAAATTAGGCAAGACATGGCTCTTTAACAATGCACTTCTACTTAATGAGATCTATCTACCTACAAAGTTTCATGTTGATATCTCTTATACTTTAAGATTTATGTCCCAGATAAAGTTCAAAGTGTAAAAATAAACAAAGGGCAATATTTCAAAACTTAGACAAGGTAGAGTCACGGTTCTTGTGCACTGCACACCTATTTAATGAGATATCTCAACCTAAAAAGATTCATATTGATATCTCTTATAGTTTTAGATTTATGTCCCGGACAAAGTTCAAAGTCTAAAAATAAACAAAGGGCAAAAAATGCAAAAATGAAAGGCATAGTCACGGTTCTTGTGCACTGCACATCTACTTAATGAGATCTACCAACCTACAAAGTTTCATGTTGATACCTCTTATAGTTTTAGAGTTATGTCCCGGACAAAGTTAAAAGTGTAAAAATAAAGAAAGGGCAATAATTCAAAAATTCGACAAGGCAGAGGTACGGTTCTTGTGCATTGCACATCTACTCAATGTGATCTATCAACTTACAAAGTTTTATGTTGATAGCTCTTATAGTTTTAGAGTTATGTCCCGGACAAAATTCAAAGTGTAGAAATAAACAAAGGGCAATAATTCAAAAGAAAGACAAGTCAGAGTTACGGTTTGTGTACACTGCAAACCTACTCAATGAGATCTATTTACCTACAAAGTTTCATGTTGATACCTCTTATAGTTTTAGAGTTATGTCTCGGACAATGTTCAACATGTAAAAATTAACAAAGGGCAATAATTCAAAAAGTAGGCAAGGTAGAGTTACGTTCATGTGCACTGCACACCTATTTTATGACATATCAACCTACAAAGTTTCATGTTGATGACTTTGTTGTTTCAAAGTAATGTCCCGGACAAGAAAAGCGAACGGACAGACGGACGGACATAGCGATGAATATATGCTCACCCTTCTGGGAGCATAAAAACGTCAACTGAATAATCAATAGTATTAACATCTTTAAAAAATATCCATTATGTAATAACGGGGCAGTCTTTTTATTTAGTGGGCAGTTTTTACATTTTATCCTAAATATTTATGTTTTTCAATTATTATCTAATCGTTATTAAAATAGTCGATCTTTTGTAATAAACATCTTATTGACCTATTTAATGACAGTGAAAAAATGAGCATAATGTTAATGATGCAAAAGAAGAATTTAAAAGGTGACGTTAAATGCGTATGTTAAGACTTAAATGTTAACATAGGAAAGAACAGGAGATAAAGTTCTGTAGTAAGTAACATGCTAAAATTAACAGAATACCCACGAATAATGTTTCAAATAGTATAAAAGAAGATAAATGAGATCATTTTATGTGTAATCTCATTTTGATATGACAAAATAAACTGCGAGTAACACTTGATATAACTCTTACTTTGAAAGTTTTTTTTCCACTTTATTTTTATCATGAATTGCGTCAGACAAAGACTGTTTAAGCGAATCTGTTTCTGCATTACTATTATTTTTCCTGAAAAACAAAAATGTAGGTTATAATGAAAAATAAAAGGATAAAGATCAACAAGGTAAAGGTACCGTTCACAGGACGCAACCCCCCCCCCCTGACACATCCCAGCAGGGAACCCAGAAGGCACAAAACCTGGAGTGGACATAAGGGCGGCGAAAGGAGAGGGACATGTAATGTGTGAAATAATATATACCAAAACGGGCCCATATGGGAATTAAAGGGATAAGGGTTGTAAGGGTGAAATTCTATCAATGGTCATGGTTACATTAGACCAAATAGATAAAACACAAAAGGTTGTGTAAATATGTAGAAAAAGGTACAGCCTAATGACCATTATCAAAGTACTCGATACCTTAAAGGAAATCAGAGCGGCAAGAAAATCACTTACAAGGGCCTGACAAAGTAAAACAGAAGATAAACATAAAGACAATTCAGTCCCAAAGGGCTTTAAAAACTGTCCATCATAGAATATCCTACTTGGTCCGTCAGATGTAATTAAAAGAGGAAAGCGTAGCGTCCAACTGCATAAGGGTTGAACACCAAGCATGCAGTATGCCTTAAAATAATTGGGTCATAACCTCTTTTAATAAACCGTTCGATAATTTTAGTGAAGACGGCAGAAAAAATACTATGACCCATGATGCTACGATGTTTGTAAACCACATCTCCATAGAAATCAGGTAATACGCCTCGTACCTAGTCGTAAAAGAAGACATAAAAATTCTGCAAAAGTTCTGCAAAATATATTACCTAAACATATTTTCATCACAAAGCTTTTATTCAAAGGTTCATAATGCTGAAAAACCATTCGTATTCAAAAGACTTGGATATTCATAGATAATGATTATATTACAATATTTTTGGTAAATTTCGAAAATATTTAAAGTTCTTTTTCACGCAAACAAGCCCGAAATAAATAGCCGGAATCCAGTCTATTTTATTTGTTTCCCTTTCTAAAGCGTGTATATTTTCATAAGAC
>NW_026865260.1:0-6994 GCF_026571515.1 Ruditapes philippinarum
CAACAGAAAAAAGAAAAAAAAAAACAAACAAATGTTTGCGTTATTTTATGACCCTCCATTTTGTCATTGATCATATCATCTTCATATAAACGGGGGGTAAAAATATATCACGAACACATTTTCAGATCTACACAAATAACAATTATAAGCAAAGATCATACTTAACGCATGAGGAATATGGAGAAAAAATATCATTTTCGTTAAACAGTATTACACCATTTTGCGATTCCGGAGGAGAATGTGAACTGCAATAAATGACTGTAATACTAAAAAATTATAAACAAGATCAACAAGGAAAGGCGGCGTTGAATGAACGCAACCCCATACGACCCAGCAACAACACCCATTTTAAAGTATGAACAATATTCTCCTTTGCATATTTATCAAATAACTCCGAACAACGATTTACAAAATTATCCTTAGAAAATAAACCCCTATAAAAAGATAGTGGAATACTATCGGCAGAACGGACAGATGCAATGCGTTTCTTCTGAAGTTTAAAAGATAGGGGAATTATTCCCCTATCTTTCTAGTCTCACTATGAATCACTCTCTGCATGCAAATTTGTTGCTGAAAAAGTGCCTAAAGGTAGACCCCCGGAAAAAGGACATCTGGAATTTCCTTTTTTATTCTGGAACGCATTAAATGTGATTCTTTTTTTTTTAATGCTTTTCGGTAGAATTTAGAAATATATCAGTGAAATATAAAACTGATAATTTCACTGTTAAAACAGTGAAATTATCAATTTGATAATTTCACTATCATGTTAAATTTAAGCCCCTTACGTTGTTTCAGTGAAATACGAGCGTGCACAGTACTGGACACCAACTTAATGACGTGACGTCGTAAATGACGTCACGTTGTATTATTATTTGGCGCGCTTTTCGTTTAGTATTAGGTTAAGATGCGTTTCTTTGCATATAATAAATAGAAAATTTGTTTAGTTTAGTGTAAGATCGAAATATATTTTACCTGGAGAACACCAAAAGTTCATATATATACCTTTATATGCATAATATACCTTTTGGTGTTCACTCGGTGAAATATTTTCAGATCTTTCTCTGAACTAAACAAATATCCTCTATATATTTTGTCATTTATATTACAGATGATAAATTGATACAATGCAAGACCACACGGTTTTCTCTTAAATCCACATTAGATGATTGCATATAACAACACACACTTCTGCACTGAAACCAAATTATTATGTCAGAAACGTCTCAAGTCATCAAAATAAACTTGTGTCAAACAAAAACTATTAAACATTCACGTTGCAAAATTTTGAGACACTATAGTCATAAATGGAATTACTACAGGGCATAAAAGTGGCATACAATACCAAGTCTTAAGTCGGTGTTTTAAAGTAATGTCCTTGATGCAGACAGTAGAATTTTATCGAAGAAAAAAAAAGTATTTCGTTATGTTAAGTTGTCTATTCGCTTAATTGACACTCATGTATGTAAAGAAATAACATTGGAAGGCAGAAAAAACATTTCGTTGACTTAACCGCTCAAATTTTAACATAGAATATACCGCAGCACGTTATTATGCTGACATTTGTAGCGCAACTCATGATTATCCTACAAAACCTGGAACAGTCACCGCTTGCATACGTTAAAAGTTTGGGGCAATAAAAATACACCTCGCCTGTTGAGCCGTAAATATTATGACAAATGTGGTGAAGCACAAAAATGCACATGTGATAATTTCAAATCTAGTTAAATACGAGGGGACTTTTGAGGTAAAGGTACAATATCGTCATGAGGCGTCTTGTTATCACTTATGAAAATATGGCTTTTTTAATCACATCGCTTTAGTGAATTGACATGTAAGTTTTGGATGGTTTGTTTAACACGAAAAAACACGCATTTGTTTAAAGACACATCATAGTCTCTTAAAAACCCTTGACTACTCACGACACTGAAAATGTATCACAGAGAATTAGCAACAAAGCATAGTTTTTCCTATTGCTTACGGTATAAAAGCCAATAAAGATGTGCCGTTTTATTTGTCTAAAGTAAGAGACAATATTTAATACAATGACACGTTGTATTTATTGCCAGACCAATATTGCATTATAACAACTCTAAGGTATTCCAACAAAATAATCGCAGTCTGTGAAATTTGTTTGGCTTTAAAAATTCGCCCCGTACATATAATCAAAAATGTTATATTTTCGATCCTGAAGATCGTTCAAAAGGACATTAATGTTGTGTAGGCATTTTATGTGGTATTTTAGTTTCTTCTATTTTGCATTTTGCAACATGGATGGTTCCTGTCTTCCTACTTTAATACTGTATAATCACCCTAAGGATATGTTGCCAGCTTTTTTAAATTTATCTTTTGACGTCTTATCTGTGATTTGCAGGCTTCATAACCTCAGATCCCCTTTCAAAATTCCATTTTATTTAGTTCCGCCCATTGTTTTCTCGTAAGTACATGCATTTTTTAAATTGGGGACCATACACCGCTTTTCATGGAATGGCAATAACGTGTCACATTGAAAGGTCATGATAACCGCCCTTGATAACATGATTACGACGTATGAACACATCTGCGGATGTTTCTAAATCCAAATTTCACCATTAGTATGCTTAAATGTTGAATTCTGCTTAATCCGGGACGAGGGGGCAAGGATGGTCATTGTCACTTGATAATACCGTACATGAATAGGTGGCTCAATCAAACCGAGCCTGCAACATTTTCAATTTTGTTGTGTTTGGCGTTCTTTAGGAATTCCGTTCTTCTTTATTTTATATGTCTAGATTAGGTACATGGCACCCGATAAAGTGTCAATTTTAATATATACAAGTGGTTAAATAACCATTTTACTTCATTTGTTTTTAAGCAGTTGACAATTGAAGAGTAAAATATCTTTTTCGTTTGCACAAATGACATTATGATCAATTAATTATGAACACAAGCAGCTCATCATGCTTGTCAGGTTTATTTATTAATGTTTTACGTTTGGCAACCATTAAGTAATCAACGGTATTCAAAATTTTCAAATTTAATCATTCGTTAATCAAATCCGATATGTTTTTACATTAGATATGAAATTTATATGAAAGACGTTTGTTTGTATAATTTTGTTTTACGTCAAACCGACACATTTTAGGTCACACGAAAGATGTGCGAATGTACCCGATTTATAAATTGAACCGTTTCTGTCAAAGAAATGAGTCTTTTTCTGAAAAATCTCGAAAATTATGTTACCGCTTCTTTATCTTTTTATATCATATGTAACTCACTAGAAAGAATAAGAATCAAAAGCTCGGGAAAAATGCCAAATACGACAAAGTTGTTAATATCTTTTTTAAACATGCACTCTTATACAAAAAGGTTTTGCATTTGCAAAGCTGAAACTGTAAGTCATTTTTAGGTTAAACAATGCAAATGAATTTGTAAAATTAGGTAACACATTTTAAACGTTGTGCCTTAAGTCAAGAAAAATGACTGCAAATAAAGACACATATTTAGTATTGTATATAATGTTTTGCTGCAGACTCAAATGATTTTATTGCATCTATATCAAAGTTCATGTACTTTGTTATAGAGAAGTAAAGGGATTCCCGTCTTTTTGTATCTATGACCAATGTTTAATAGCATATTGACACGTTCCTTTGAATTAAAGCACAGGTTGCGATCATATTATATTAATACTTTTATGTATGTTAAATGGTATACAATGTACATACCTTCGTTGGGTATTTGTGAGTAAATCTCTACACAGTTTATTTTCAAAATCTTATAGTTAAACACAAAGTAAGTACCAATGATTTTCTATAATTAAAATAAAGCTATATGTAAATGATTGTGTAGGTAGAATAAAACTTATCAAATACTGTTAGGAATAGTCAAAGTTTCTTTAAAATGGAAACAGTGACTTGAAAAAAAATATTCCATATAATGTAATCAACAGGCAAAGCGGACAGTTACATTTGCAGCACAATATATATTTCACATCAGTATGACATTTTATTTTGAATGTTTCAGCAATCTTTGTCAGCTTTCTAATCTAATCGCACAAATAATAAAACAAATCATCTACTAGCAGATAAAGTAGATTCAATAGCTATAGAATAGACGAATGATGTTAAAGAACTAAAATCATGCCAGTGAGTAATTAAGTTCATGACTGAGTAATTGAAAAGATGTGTAATAAAACGCGGGACTTGCATCGTTGTAAATACGGGCTTATATAACATGTGGCTCTAATTAATGGACTGTAATTTACTGAGCGATCAGGAAAGATTTATTTCTGGTTAACCTGCAGTGTTGAAAAGCTGAAGTAATTAAAGCGAATAATAACATCATAAATAACGAACTTGAGACCAAACATCGATACGGCTGGTTTAAAACAAAAACTCAAAAATATTAAAGTTTTAACTATACCCAGAAAAGCAACTGTGCAGTTTGCAACAATGCACTTGGTTACAGGGACAATTTGTATAATTATATATAAAAGCATATTCAACCAATTACAACTTTTTTGGCTTTCATTATTCTTGCATAACAGACTGGCGTTTCCGTTAGTTTTACCCATGCCAGAAATTTCATCTGGCATGGGGGGTTCCAGATGAGTCGCGTGCTGTACAATGGCACGATAAAGATGACGTCATTTTACCGTTATGAATGATTTTGTAATTCATACGCTGTTGAATGAAAGTAGTTACGGTTGTAATGATATAAATTTTCATTGAAAATAAAGATAAAAAATTTAAAATATAATGGAATATGGTAGAATATGCAAGAAAAAATATCTGACATATGTTTGCGGTTCGGATCGGAATATCCGTCCCTCGGTCACCCGCCCATGAGCGGTAACTCGGCAAGCCTCGTTACCGCCCAATGGGCGGGTCACCTCGGGACGGATATTCCGATCCGAACCGCAAAATATGACAGATATTATTAATCTCGATTTATTCCACTATTCAAGACTGTTTAGAAATCATACAGTAAATACACTGGAAGCTCAAAGAATACTGTAGAAGGGATCTTTGCTAAAATATAGTGCAATAGATGGATTCTAGACTAAAATATAAAGTACTATAGGCAATGCTGCAAACAAATATGTAGTACTTCAGCCCCTCCCTTGTTGTTGTTGTAATAATGATATCAATACTTTCTTTTTGACATCATAAAATCGTTAACCTTTCACAATTACCTAGTATGTCTAGACAATTTACATTTCTTTCAATAACAACAGTTTTGTTTGTACATCAAATTCCTATATATAATTGAGGAATTAGAGGATATAATTATTTTTGGAAAGCTAACAAGAATTGATCGAGGAAGGATTGCCAACGGCATGTCTGCCACTTATAATTATATTAATAATATCTGTCATATTTTGCGGTTCGGATCGGAATATCATTCCCGAGGTGACCCGCCCATTGGGCGATAACGAGGCTTGCCGAGTTACCGCCCATGGGCGGGTCACCGAGGGACGGATATTCCGATCCGAACCGCAAACATATGACAGATGTTTTTTTTGCATTTTCTACCATATTCGATTATATTTTAAATTCTTTATCTTTATTTTCAATGAAAATTTATATCATTACAACCGTAACTACTTTCTTACAACAGCGTATTAATTACAACTAACATTCATAACGGTAAAATGACGTCATCCTAAGCGTGCCATTGTACATCACGCGACTCATCTGGAACCCCCCATGCCAGATGAAATTTCCGGCATGGGTAAAACTCGCGGAAACGCCAATCTGATAATTATGCAAGAAAAGTAATATGTTAAACCTAAGAAACATCAATACGAAAATACATATTTGTTATTGTAAAATACGTCGCTTTAAAGTATGTTTTTCTATGTGCAACAATTGAAATATTTTCGCACGTTATACAAATCAAATATCAAAAACAGTCAAAATAAAATATTCTTGAGAAAGAAATAACTGTAATAAATGTATTGATATATAGTAGGAGAAATGAAAAATGTAAACATTACATTTTAACAACGATAAATTGCTTCCCACGGTAATTGTTTTAATACATATTATTATAAAAACGCCTTGATGATAAGATGTTGAGTTAAACCTTCGGTTATTTATCATTTCGTTTACCCTTTTATAACATGAATTTTTAAGCCAGACAGGCCTGATATTTAAAAATTGATATGAAACATGAAAAACCCCACATCTAATTCCTCATTTCAGGACAATCTATTGTGGTTTTTTTTCTATCGTCAAAATAACGAAATTAATATTTTAAGAACCCCCATGACGATTCAAGTCACTATATTTTTCTTTATTTCTAGGTTCCTTTAAAGATTTTCGTCAACAGATATTTCATCTTCAGCATATGTTTTCTCTGTTAAGCGTTTTTCGTTTTACTTGAAGATTTTAATCTTCTATCAGCTAAGACGTTTATTCAATTCGAAAGAGTTTTCATTGATTAATGAATCATTTTAGCCAGCCAGAGATATATTATATTATCTCCATGAAACAGAGCTTGCGAATTTTCATCTTCAATTTTGCCGTTTTGGGTGTACTTAGGAATTCATTCCATTTCCATATTTTATTTTAAAAACTTCAAAGATGCAAAACTATGTTTAAAAAAACAACAACAAAAAAACAAAGCTATTTAAATAAAAAACGATGTGCATTCATGTTTGAAATGCCTGTATAATTAATTGAATTAGTATAATTTACAACATTTGACACTGGCAAATTTTAAAAGTGATATTTAACTGTTAGGTTCTTTACTCTTTATTGTATACAATGTATAAATCGTCGGCTGTTTGACATAATAATTATACAAGTTTATGCGTTATTCGCTAACTATGGTGATGTCATTCCTAGGACGTTAATCATGTCTACCCTTTTACATTTGGGTGTCATTGCTATTGGATAGTGAGGGGTGTTCGTTTCATGCACGTTGTTCTTCATTGCTAATCTCTATTGTCATTGTTAATTGTTTTTTTGATAAATAATATTTAAACACATTTTCATCTCTCATTTGAATGTAT